>NC_086375.1:73626607-73651738 GCF_036588685.1 Mytilus trossulus | reverse complement strand
AAATGTAAACAAATAATTGCCTCTTTGTAACCTATACGGTAGTGAAAAAAATTTCCGAAAATTAAGCGCACGCGCCTAAAGTCGCGCTGGCGTCTATCTAGATGATATCACATCTTCAAAACATTATCTGATCATTTTCTGAATTTGGAGAATTAGTTTTTGCCCGCCGATCAGGTCAAAAATTGGAACTGATTTTTTCGCCAAATACGGTACTGGTCAAAGAGACATGAAGATAATGTAATTTATTGGGCCTAATTTTTCGAAGGTCATCCAGCACTGATCATATTGTCGACAAAACCGTTCTGATATTGAAAAGCTACATCGAATTTTGAAGAATTGCTATATATGAAACCATTTCTGAAAAACACGTTTTTGAAACAGACTATAGTTTTTTCCAAATGTTGAAAATATGATAATATTACTACTTGGCAAGAGGACTATTCTTGGAACGATATTCAATGCCAAGATAAATTTTTCTACTATGCAATTTAACTAAATCGTTGGTATTTGCTTAGGGACCCTTTTGGCCAATTTTCACGAAATTAGCTTTTTGCTAGAACAGCAACTGAGACACGGTCATTATGGTTAAACACCAAAATTTACCTTCAAATTCAAGATAAATACTTGCTTTTTCCGATAAAAAGAGTAGATATCACAAAAACGTTGCATTCTCTTCATACGTTGTCGACATTCGAGCCCACCCTAGATTTAGATATAGAAATAAATACAAATAGGAAACAGACTATAGCATGAATTCATGTTGATGAAAAGTCCTTTTGATCCCGTTTCTCACTGTTTCACATTTTTTCCGTGCAAAATGACCATTTTTGATATTTTTCAAAGCCTTATTAAAAAAAAGTGTCATTTCTCTATAGGTTACAAGAGCGCAATTATTCGTAATGCATTTTCCATAGGGTACCACTAGTGTTCTGTATTTTTTTTCCCGAAGACTACACAAACTAGGGAAAAACTGGTGGCAGTTCCTGTTACTAGAAATGCCAGTGTTACAATAAAACTAAAAAAATATATAGGGTCATGCGGCTCAAATTGACTTAAAATGCAGTTGAAAAAAATCGTCTACTTTTTTCGCTTAATGAAAAAGGCATATTTTTAATGGCTCCGACGTGCAGAAATTGAAGATATTTTCTATACTTCGTAAAATGTGAATATGATGTTCGGCAATTTTTAAACCTAATTGGATAAGCTTTCGATTAAATGTAATTTCAATCCTGTATCAACCAATCAGAAGCCGTATAGGATTCTAATCTGAGTACCATCTTCGGGTAAAAAACTTGCCGGTAAAATGTAAACAAATAATTGCGCTCTTGTAACCTATACGGTAGTGAAAAAAATTTCCGAAAATTAAGCGCACGCGCCTAAAGTCGCGCTGGCGTCTATCTAGATGATATCACATCTTCAAAACATTATCTGATCATTTTCTGAATTTGGAGAATTAGTTTTTGCCCGCCGATCAGGTCAAAAATTGGAACTGATTTTTTCGCCAAATACGGTACTGGTCAAAGAGACATGAAGATAATGTTAATTTATTGGCCTAATTTTTCGAAGGTCATCCAGCACTGATCATATTGTCGACAAAACCGTTCTGATATTGAAAAGCTACATCGAATTTTGAAGAATTGCTATATATGAAACCATTTCTTGAAAAAACACGTTTTGAAACAGACTATAGTTTTTCCAAATGTTGAAAATATGATAATATTACTACTTTGGCAAGAGGAACTATTCTTGGACTACGATATTCAATGCCAAGATAAATTTTTCTACTATGCAATTTAACTAAATCGTTGGTATTTGCTTAGGGACCCTTTTGGCCAATTTTCACGAAATTAGCTTTTTGCTAGAACAGCAACTGAGACACGGTCATTATGGTTAAACACCAAAATTTACCTTCAAATTCAAGATAAATACTTGCTTTTTCCGATAAAAAGAGTAGATATCACAAAAACGTTGCATTCTCTTCATACGTTGTCGACATTCGAGCCCACCCTAGATTTAGATATAGAAATAAATACAAATAGGAAACAGACTATAGCATGAATTCATGTTGATGAAAAGTCCTTTTGATCCCGTTTCTCACTGTTTCACATTTTTTCCGTGCAAAATGACCATTTTTGATATTTTTCAAAGCCTTATTAAAAAAAAGTGTCATTTCTCTATAGGTTACAAGAGCGCAATTATTCGTAATGCATTTTCCATAGGGTACCACTAGTGTTCTGTATTTTTTTTCCCGAAGACTACACAAACTAGGGAAAAACTGGTGGCAGTTCCTGTTACTAGAAATGCCAGTGTTACAATAAAACTAAAAAAATATATAGGGTCATGCGGCTCAAATTGACTTAAAATGCAGTTGAAAAAAATCGTCTACTTTTTTCGCTTAATGAAAAAGGCATATTTTTAATGGCTCCGACGTGCAGAAATTGAAGATATTTTCTATACTTCGTAAAATGTGAATATGATGTTCGGCAATTTTTAAACCTAATTGGATAAGCTTTCGATTAAATGTAATTTCAATCCTGTATCAACCAATCAGAAGCCGTATAGGATTCTAATCTGAGTACCATCTTCGGGTAAAAAACTTGCCGGTAAAATGTAAACAAATAATTGCGCTCTTGTAACCTATACGGTAGTGAAAAAAATTTCCGAAAATTAAGCGCACGCGCCTAAAGTCGCGCTGGCGTCTATCTAGATGATATCACATCTTCAAAACATTATCTGATCATTTTCTGAATTTGGAGAATTAGTTTTTGCCCGCCGATCAGGTCAAAAATTGGAACTGATTTTTTCGCCAAATACGGTACTGGTCAAAGAGACATGAAGATAATGTTAATTTATTGGCCTAATTTTTCGAAGGTCATCCAGCACTGATCATATTGTCGACAAAACCGTTCTGATATTGAAAAGCTACATCGAATTTTGAAGAATTGCTATATATGAAACCATTTCTTGAAAAAACACGTTTTTGAAACAGACTATAGTTTTTCCAAATGTTGAAAATATGATAATATTACTACTTTGGCAAGAGGAACTATTCTTGGACTACGATATTCAATGCCAAGATAAATTTTTCTACTATGCAATTTAACTAAATCGTTGGTATTTGCTTAGGGACCCTTTTGGCCAATTTTCACGAAATTAGCTTTTTGCTAGAACAGCAACTGAGACACGGTCATTATGGTTAAACACCAAAATTTACCTTCAAATTCAAGATAAATACTTGCTTTTTCCGATAAAAAGAGTAGATATCACAAAAACGTTGCATTCTCTTCATACGTTGTCGACATTCGAGCCCACCCTAGATTTAGATATAGAAATAAATACAAATAGGAAACAGACTATAGCATGAATTCATGTTGATGAAAAGTCCTTTTGATCCCGTTTCTCACTGTTTCACATTTTTTCCGTGCAAAATGACCATTTTTGATATTTTTCAAAGCCTTATTAAAAAAAAGTGTCATTTCTCTATAGGTTACAAGAGCGCAATTATTCGTAATGCATTTTCCATAGGGTACCACTAGTGTTCTGTATTTTTTTTCCCGAAGACTACACAAACTAGGGAAAAACTGGTGGCAGTTCCTGTTACTAGAAATGCCAGTGTTACAATAAAACTAAAAAAATATATAGGGTCATGCGGCTCAAATTGACTTAAAATGCAGTTGAAAAAAATCGTCTACTTTTTTCGCTTAATGAAAAAGGCATATTTTTAATGGCTCCGACGTGCAGAAATTGAAGATATTTTCTATACTTCGTAAAATGTGAATATGATGTTCGGCAATTTTTAAACCTAATTGGATAAGCTTTCGATTAAATGTAATTTCAATCCTGTATCAACCAATCAGAAGCCGTATAGGATTCTAATCTGAGTACCATCTTCGGGTAAAAAACTTGCCGGTAAAATGTAAACAAATAATTGCGCTCTTGTAACCTATACGGTAGTGAAAAAAATTTCCGAAAATTAAGCGCACGCGCCTAAAGTCGCGCTGGCGTCTATCTAGATGATATCACATCTTCAAAACATTATCTGATCATTTTCTGAATTTGGAGAATTAGTTTTTGCCCGCCGATCAGGTCAAAAATTGGAACTGATTTTTTCGCCAAATACGGTACTGGTCAAAGAGACATGAAGATAATGTTAATTTATTGGCCTAATTTTTCGAAGGTCATCCAGCACTGATCATATTGTCGACAAAACCGTTCTGATATTGAAAAGCTACATCGAATTTTGAAGAATTGCTATATATGAAACCATTTCTTGAAAAAACACGTTTTTGAAACAGACTATAGTTTTTCCAAATGTTGAAAATATGATAATATTACTACTTTGGCAAGAGGAACTATTCTTGGACTACGATATTCAATGCCAAGATAAATTTTTCTACTATGCAATTTAACTAAATCGTTGGTATTTGCTTAGGGACCCTTTTGGCCAATTTTCACGAAATTAGCTTTTTGCTAGAACAGCAACTGAGACACGGTCATTATGGTTAAACACCAAAATTTACCTTCAAATTCAAGATAAATACTTGCTTTTTCCGATAAAAAGAGTAGATATCACAAAAACGTTGCATTCTCTTCATACGTTGTCGACATTCGAGCCCACCCTAGATTTAGATATAGAAATAAATACAAATAGGAAACAGACTATAGCATGAATTCATGTTGATGAAAAGTCCTTTTGATCCCGTTTCTCACTGTTTCACATTTTTTCCGTGCAAAATGACCATTTTTGATATTTTTCAAAGCCTTATTAAAAAAAAGTGTCATTTCTCTATAGGTTACAAGAGCGCAATTATTCGTAATGCATTTTCCATAGGGTACCACTAGTGTTCTGTATTTTTTTTCCCGAAGACTACACAAACTAGGGAAAAACTGGTGGCAGTTCCTGTTACTAGAAATGCCAGTGTTACAATAAAACTAAAAAAATATATAGGGTCATGCGGCTCAAATTGACTTAAAATGCAGTTGAAAAAAATCGTCTACTTTTTTCGCTTAATGAAAAAGGCATATTTTTAATGGCTCCGACGTGCAGAAATTGAAGATATTTTCTATACTTCGTAAAATGTGAATATGATGTTCGGCAATTTTTAAACCTAATTGGATAAGCTTTCGATTAAATGTAATTTCAATCCTGTATCAACCAATCAGAAGCCGTATAGGATTCTAATCTGAGTACCATCTTCGGGTAAAAAACTTGCCGGTAAAATGTAAACAAATAATTGCGCTCTTGTAACCTATACGGTAGTGAAAAAAATTTCCGAAAATTAAGCGCACGCGCCTAAAGTCGCGCTGGCGTCTATCTAGATGATATCACATCTTCAAAACATTATCTGATCATTTTCTGAATTTGGAGAATTAGTTTTTGCCCGCCGATCAGGTCAAAAATTGGAACTGATTTTTTCGCCAAATACGGTACTGGTCAAAGAGACATGAAGATAATGTTAATTTATTGGCCTAATTTTTCGAAGGTCATCCAGCACTGATCATATTGTCGACAAAACCGTTCTGATATTGAAAAGCTACATCGAATTTTGAAGAATTGCTATATATGAAACCATTTCTTGAAAAAACACGTTTTTGAAACAGACTATAGTTTTTCCAAATGTTGAAAATATGATAATATTACTACTTTGGCAAGAGGAACTATTCTTGGACTACGATATTCAATGCCAAGATAAATTTTTCTACTATGCAATTTAACTAAATCGTTGGTATTTGCTTAGGGACCCTTTTGGCCAATTTTCACGAAATTAGCTTTTTGCTAGAACAGCAACTGAGACACGGTCATTATGGTTAAACACCAAAATTTACCTTCAAATTCAAGATAAATACTTGCTTTTTCCGATAAAAAGAGTAGATATCACAAAAACGTTGCATTCTCTTCATACGTTGTCGACATTCGAGCCCACCCTAGATTTAGATATAGAAATAAATACAAATAGGAAACAGACTATAGCATGAATTCATGTTGATGAAAAGTCCTTTTGATCCCGTTTCTCACTGTTTCACATTTTTTCCGTGCAAAATGACCATTTTTGATATTTTTCAAAGCCTTATTAAAAAAAAGTGTCATTTCTCTATAGGTTACAAGAGCGCAATTATTCGTAATGCATTTTCCATAGGGTACCACTAGTGTTCTGTATTTTTTTTCCCGAAGACTACACAAACTAGGGAAAAACTGGTGGCAGTTCCTGTTACTAGAAATGCCAGTGTTACAATAAAACTAAAAAAATATATAGGGTCATGCGGCTCAAATTGACTTAAAATGCAGTTGAAAAAAATCGTCTACTTTTTTCGCTTAATGAAAAAGGCATATTTTTAATGGCTCCGACGTGCAGAAATTGAAGATATTTTCTATACTTCGTAAAATGTGAATATGATGTTCGGCAATTTTTAAACCTAATTGGATAAGCTTTCGATTAAATGTAATTTCAATCCTGTATCAACCAATCAGAAGCCGTATAGGATTCTAATCTGAGTACCATCTTCGGGTAAAAAACTTGCCGGTAAAATGTAAACAAATAATTGCGCTCTTGTAACCTATACGGTAGTGAAAAAAATTTCCGAAAATTAAGCGCACGCGCCTAAAGTCGCGCTGGCGTCTATCTAGATGATATCACATCTTCAAAACATTATCTGATCATTTTCTGAATTTGGAGAATTAGTTTTTGCCCGCCGATCAGGTCAAAAATTGGAACTGATTTTTTCGCCAAATACGGTACTGGTCAAAGAGACATGAAGATAATGTTAATTTATTGGCCTAATTTTTCGAAGGTCATCCAGCACTGATCATATTGTCGACAAAACCGTTCTGATATTGAAAAGCTACATCGAATTTTGAAGAATTGCTATATATGAAACCATTTCTTGAAAAAACACGTTTTTGAAACAGACTATAGTTTTTCCAAATGTTGAAAATATGATAATATTACTACTTTGGCAAGAGGAACTATTCTTGGACTACGATATTCAATGCCAAGATAAATTTTTCTACTATGCAATTTAACTAAATCGTTGGTATTTGCTTAGGGACCCTTTTGGCCAATTTTCACGAAATTAGCTTTTTGCTAGAACAGCAACTGAGACACGGTCATTATGGTTAAACACCAAAATTTACCTTCAAATTCAAGATAAATACTTGCTTTTTCCGATAAAAAGAGTAGATATCACAAAAACGTTGCATTCTCTTCATACGTTGTCGACATTCGAGCCCACCCTAGATTTAGATATAGAAATAAATACAAATAGGAAACAGACTATAGCATGAATTCATGTTGATGAAAAGTCCTTTTGATCCCGTTTCTCACTGTTTCACATTTTTTCCGTGCAAAATGACCATTTTTGATATTTTTCAAAGCCTTATTAAAAAAAAGTGTCATTTCTCTATAGGTTACAAGAGCGCAATTATTCGTAATGCATTTTCCATAGGGTACCACTAGTGTTCTGTATTTTTTTTCCCGAAGACTACACAAACTAGGGAAAAACTGGTGGCAGTTCCTGTTACTAGAAATGCCAGTGTTACAATAAAACTAAAAAAATATATAGGGTCATGCGGCTCAAATTGACTTAAAATGCAGTTGAAAAAAATCGTCTACTTTTTTCGCTTAATGAAAAAGGCATATTTTTAATGGCTCCGACGTGCAGAAATTGAAGATATTTTCTATACTTCGTAAAATGTGAATATGATGTTCGGCAATTTTTAAACCTAATTGGATAAGCTTTCGATTAAATGTAATTTCAATCCTGTATCAACCAATCAGAAGCCGTATAGGATTCTAATCTGAGTACCATCTTCGGGTAAAAAACTTGCCGGTAAAATGTAAACAAATAATTGCGCTCTTGTAACCTATACGGTAGTGAAAAAAATTTCCGAAAATTAAGCGCACGCGCCTAAAGTCGCGCTGGCGTCTATCTAGATGATATCACATCTTCAAAACATTATCTGATCATTTTCTGAATTTGGAGAATTAGTTTTTGCCCGCCGATCAGGTCAAAAATTGGAACTGATTTTTTCGCCAAATACGGTACTGGTCAAAGAGACATGAAGATAATGTTAATTTATTGGCCTAATTTTTCGAAGGTCATCCAGCACTGATCATATTGTCGACAAAACCGTTCTGATATTGAAAAGCTACATCGAATTTTGAAGAATTGCTATATATGAAACCATTTCTTGAAAAAACACGTTTTTGAAACAGACTATAGTTTTTCCAAATGTTGAAAATATGATAATATTACTACTTTGGCAAGAGGAACTATTCTTGGACTACGATATTCAATGCCAAGATAAATTTTTCTACTATGCAATTTAACTAAATCGTTGGTATTTGCTTAGGGACCCTTTTGGCCAATTTTCACGAAATTAGCTTTTTGCTAGAACAGCAACTGAGACACGGTCATTATGGTTAAACACCAAAATTTACCTTCAAATTCAAGATAAATACTTGCTTTTTCCGATAAAAAGAGTAGATATCACAAAAACGTTGCATTCTCTTCATACGTTGTCGACATTCGAGCCCACCCTAGATTTAGATATAGAAATAAATACAAATAGGAAACAGACTATAGCATGAATTCATGTTGATGAAAAGTCCTTTTGATCCCGTTTCTCACTGTTTCACATTTTTTCCGTGCAAAATGACCATTTTTGATATTTTTCAAAGCCTTATTAAAAAAAAGTGTCATTTCTCTATAGGTTACAAGAGCGCAATTATTCGTAATGCATTTTCCATAGGGTACCACTAGTGTTCTGTATTTTTTTTCCCGAAGACTACACAAACTAGGGAAAAACTGGTGGCAGTTCCTGTTACTAGAAATGCCAGTGTTACAATAAAACTAAAAAAATATATAGGGTCATGCGGCTCAAATTGACTTAAAATGCAGTTGAAAAAAATCGTCTACTTTTTTCGCTTAATGAAAAAGGCATATTTTTAATGGCTCCGACGTGCAGAAATTGAAGATATTTTCTATACTTCGTAAAATGTGAATATGATGTTCGGCAATTTTTAAACCTAATTGGATAAGCTTTCGATTAAATGTAATTTCAATCCTGTATCAACCAATCAGAAGCCGTATAGGATTCTAATCTGAGTACCATCTTCGGGTAAAAAACTTGCCGGTAAAATGTAAACAAATAATTGCGCTCTTGTAACCTATACGGTAGTGAAAAAAATTTCCGAAAATTAAGCGCACGCGCCTAAAGTCGCGCTGGCGTCTATCTAGATGATATCACATCTTCAAAACATTATCTGATCATTTTCTGAATTTGGAGAATTAGTTTTTGCCCGCCGATCAGGTCAAAAATTGGAACTGATTTTTTCGCCAAATACGGTACTGGTCAAAGAGACATGAAGATAATGTTAATTTATTGGCCTAATTTTTCGAAGGTCATCCAGCACTGATCATATTGTCGACAAAACCGTTCTGATATTGAAAAGCTACATCGAATTTTGAAGAATTGCTATATATGAAACCATTTCTTGAAAAAACACGTTTTTGAAACAGACTATAGTTTTTCCAAATGTTGAAAATATGATAATATTACTACTTTGGCAAGAGGAACTATTCTTGGACTACGATATTCAATGCCAAGATAAATTTTTCTACTATGCAATTTAACTAAATCGTTGGTATTTGCTTAGGGACCCTTTTGGCCAATTTTCACGAAATTAGCTTTTTGCTAGAACAGCAACTGAGACACGGTCATTATGGTTAAACACCAAAATTTACCTTCAAATTCAAGATAAATACTTGCTTTTTCCGATAAAAAGAGTAGATATCACAAAAACGTTGCATTCTCTTCATACGTTGTCGACATTCGAGCCCACCCTAGATTTAGATATAGAAATAAATACAAATAGGAAACAGACTATAGCATGAATTCATGTTGATGAAAAGTCCTTTTGATCCCGTTTCTCACTGTTTCACATTTTTTCCGTGCAAAATGACCATTTTTGATATTTTTCAAAGCCTTATTAAAAAAAAGTGTCATTTCTCTATAGGTTACAAGAGCGCAATTATTCGTAATGCATTTTCCATAGGGTACCACTAGTGTTCTGTATTTTTTTTCCCGAAGACTACACAAACTAGGGAAAAACTGGTGGCAGTTCCTGTTACTAGAAATGCCAGTGTTACAATAAAACTAAAAAAATATATAGGGTCATGCGGCTCAAATTGACTTAAAATGCAGTTGAAAAAAATCGTCTACTTTTTTCGCTTAATGAAAAAGGCATATTTTTAATGGCTCCGACGTGCAGAAATTGAAGATATTTTCTATACTTCGTAAAATGTGAATATGATGTTCGGCAATTTTTAAACCTAATTGGATAAGCTTTCGATTAAATGTAATTTCAATCCTGTATCAACCAATCAGAAGCCGTATAGGATTCTAATCTGAGTACCATCTTCGGGTAAAAAACTTGCCGGTAAAATGTAAACAAATAATTGCGCTCTTGTAACCTATACGGTAGTGAAAAAAATTTCCGAAAATTAAGCGCACGCGCCTAAAGTCGCGCTGGCGTCTATCTAGATGATATCACATCTTCAAAACATTATCTGATCATTTTCTGAATTTGGAGAATTAGTTTTTGCCCGCCGATCAGGTCAAAAATTGGAACTGATTTTTTCGCCAAATACGGTACTGGTCAAAGAGACATGAAGATAATGTTAATTTATTGGCCTAATTTTTCGAAGGTCATCCAGCACTGATCATATTGTCGACAAAACCGTTCTGATATTGAAAAGCTACATCGAATTTTGAAGAATTGCTATATATGAAACCATTTCTTGAAAAAACACGTTTTTGAAACAGACTATAGTTTTTCCAAATGTTGAAAATATGATAATATTACTACTTTGGCAAGAGGAACTATTCTTGGACTACGATATTCAATGCCAAGATAAATTTTTCTACTATGCAATTTAACTAAATCGTTGGTATTTGCTTAGGGACCCTTTTGGCCAATTTTCACGAAATTAGCTTTTTGCTAGAACAGCAACTGAGACACGGTCATTATGGTTAAACACCAAAATTTACCTTCAAATTCAAGATAAATACTTGCTTTTTCCGATAAAAAGAGTAGATATCACAAAAACGTTGCATTCTCTTCATACGTTGTCGACATTCGAGCCCACCCTAGATTTAGATATAGAAATAAATACAAATAGGAAACAGACTATAGCATGAATTCATGTTGATGAAAAGTCCTTTTGATCCCGTTTCTCACTGTTTCACATTTTTTCCGTGCAAAATGACCATTTTTGATATTTTTCAAAGCCTTATTAAAAAAAAGTGTCATTTCTCTATAGGTTACAAGAGCGCAATTATTCGTAATGCATTTTCCATAGGGTACCACTAGTGTTCTGTATTTTTTTTCCCGAAGACTACACAAACTAGGGAAAAACTGGTGGCAGTTCCTGTTACTAGAAATGCCAGTGTTACAATAAAACTAAAAAAATATATAGGCTCAAATTGACTTAAAATGCAGTTGAAAAAAATCGTCTACTTTTTTCGCTTAATGAAAAAGGCATATTTTTAATGGCTCCGACGTGCAGAAATTGAAGATATTTTCTATACTTCGTAAAATGTGAATATGATGTTCGGCAATTTTTAAACCTAATTGGATAAGCTTTCGATTAAATGTAATTTCAATCCTGTATCAACCAATCAGAAGCCGTATAGGATTCTAATCTGAGTACCATCTTCGGGTAAAAAACTTGCCGGTAAAATGTAAACAAATAATTGCGCTCTTGTAACCTATACGGTAGTGAAAAAAATTTCCGAAAATTAAGCGCACGCGCCTAAAGTCGCGCTGGCGTCTATCTAGATGATATCACATCTTCAAAACATTATCTGATCATTTTCTGAATTTGGAGAATTAGTTTTTGCCCGCCGATCAGGTCAAAAATTGGAACTGATTTTTTCGCCAAATACGGTACTGGTCAAAGAGACATGAAGATAATGTTAATTTATTGGCCTAATTTTTCGAAGGTCATCCAGCACTGATCATATTGTCGACAAAACCGTTCTGATATTGAAAAGCTACATCGAATTTTGAAGAATTGCTATATATGAAACCATTTCTTGAAAAAACACGTTTTTGAAACAGACTATAGTTTTTCCAAATGTTGAAAATATGATAATATTACTACTTTGGCAAGAGGAACTATTCTTGGACTACGATATTCAATGCCAAGATAAATTTTTCTACTATGCAATTTAACTAAATCGTTGGTATTTGCTTAGGGACCCTTTTGGCCAATTTTCACGAAATTAGCTTTTTGCTAGAACAGCAACTGAGACACGGTCATTATGGTTAAACACCAAAATTTACCTTCAAATTCAAGATAAATACTTGCTTTTTCCGATAAAAAGAGTAGATATCACAAAAACGTTGCATTCTCTTCATACGTTGTCGACATTCGAGCCCACCCTAGATTTAGATATAGAAATAAATACAAATAGGAAACAGACTATAGCATGAATTCATGTTGATGAAAAGTCCTTTTGATCCCGTTTCTCACTGTTTCACATTTTTTCCGTGCAAAATGACCATTTTTGATATTTTTCAAAGCCTTATTAAAAAAAAGTGTCATTTCTCTATAGGTTACAAGAGCGCAATTATTCGTAATGCATTTTCCATAGGGTACCACTAGTGTTCTGTATTTTTTTTCCCGAAGACTACACAAACTAGGGAAAAACTGGTGGCAGTTCCTGTTACTAGAAATGCCAGTGTTACAATAAAACTAAAAAAATATATAGGGTCATGCGGCTCAAATTGACTTAAAATGCAGTTGAAAAAAATCGTCTACTTTTTTCGCTTAATGAAAAAGGCATATTTTTAATGGCTCCGACGTGCAGAAATTGAAGATATTTTCTATACTTCGTAAAATGTGAATATGATGTTCGGCAATTTTTAAACCTAATTGGATAAGCTTTCGATTAAATGTAATTTCAATCCTGTATCAACCAATCAGAAGCCGTATAGGATTCTAATCTGAGTACCATCTTCGGGTAAAAAACTTGCCGGTAAAATGTAAACAAATAATTGCGCTCTTGTAACCTATACGGTAGTGAAAAAAATTTCCGAAAATTAAGCGCACGCGCCTAAAGTCGCGCTGGCGTCTATCTAGATGATATCACATCTTCAAAACATTATCTGATCATTTTCTGAATTTGGAGAATTAGTTTTTGCCCGCCGATCAGGTCAAAAATTGGAACTGATTTTTTCGCCAAATACGGTACTGGTCAAAGAGACATGAAGATAATGTTAATTTATTGGCCTAATTTTTCGAAGGTCATCCAGCACTGATCATATTGTCGACAAAACCGTTCTGATATTGAAAAGCTACATCGAATTTTGAAGAATTGCTATATATGAAACCATTTCTTGAAAAAACACGTTTTTGAAACAGACTATAGTTTTTCCAAATGTTGAAAATATGATAATATTACTACTTTGGCAAGAGGAACTATTCTTGGACTACGATATTCAATGCCAAGATAAATTTTTCTACTATGCAATTTAACTAAATCGTTGGTATTTGCTTAGGGACCCTTTTGGCCAATTTTCACGAAATTAGCTTTTTGCTAGAACAGCAACTGAGACACGGTCATTATGGTTAAACACCAAAATTTACCTTCAAATTCAAGATAAATACTTGCTTTTTCCGATAAAAAGAGTAGATATCACAAAAACGTTGCATTCTCTTCATACGTTGTCGACATTCGAGCCCACCCTAGATTTAGATATAGAAATAAATACAAATAGGAAACAGACTATAGCATGAATTCATGTTGATGAAAAGTCCTTTTGATCCCGTTTCTCACTGTTTCACATTTTTTCCGTGCAAAATGACCATTTTTGATATTTTTCAAAGCCTTATTAAAAAAAAGTGTCATTTCTCTATAGGTTACAAGAGCGCAATTATTCGTAATGCATTTTCCATAGGGTACCACTAGTGTTCTGTATTTTTTTTCCCGAAGACTACACAAACTAGGGAAAAACTGGTGGCAGTTCCTGTTACTAGAAATGCCAGTGTTACAATAAAACTAAAAAAATATATAGGGTCATGCGGCTCAAATTGACTTAAAATGCAGTTGAAAAAAATCGTCTACTTTTTTCGCTTAATGAAAAAGGCATATTTTTAATGGCTCCGACGTGCAGAAATTGAAGATATTTTCTATACTTCGTAAAATGTGAATATGATGTTCGGCAATTTTTAAACCTAATTGGATAAGCTTTCGATTAAATGTAATTTCAATCCTGTATCAACCAATCAGAAGCCGTATAGGATTCTAATCTGAGTACCATCTTCGGGTAAAAAACTTGCCGGTAAAATGTAAACAAATAATTGCGCTCTTGTAACCTATACGGTAGTGAAAAAAATTTCCGAAAATTAAGCGCACGCGCCTAAAGTCGCGCTGGCGTCTATCTAGATGATATCACATCTTCAAAACATTATCTGATCATTTTCTGAATTTGGAGAATTAGTTTTTGCCCGCCGATCAGGTCAAAAATTGGAACTGATTTTTTCGCCAAATACGGTACTGGTCAAAGAGACATGAAGATAATGTTAATTTATTGGCCTAATTTTTCGAAGGTCATCCAGCACTGATCATATTGTCGACAAAACCGTTCTGATATTGAAAAGCTACATCGAATTTTGAAGAATTGCTATATATGAAACCATTTCTTGAAAAAACACGTTTTTGAAACAGACTATAGTTTTTCCAAATGTTGAAAATATGATAATATTACTACTTTGGCAAGAGGAACTATTCTTGGACTACGATATTCAATGCCAAGATAAATTTTTCTACTATGCAATTTAACTAAATCGTTGGTATTTGCTTAGGGACCCTTTTGGCCAATTTTCACGAAATTAGCTTTTTGCTAGAACAGCAACTGAGACACGGTCATTATGGTTAAACACCAAAATTTACCTTCAAATTCAAGATAAATACTTGCTTTTTCCGATAAAAAGAGTAGATATCACAAAAACGTTGCATTCTCTTCATACGTTGTCGACATTCGAGCCCACCCTAGATTTAGATATAGAAATAAATACAAATAGGAAACAGACTATAGCATGAATTCATGTTGATGAAAAGTCCTTTTGATCCCGTTTCTCACTGTTTCACATTTTTTCCGTGCAAAATGACCATTTTTGATATTTTTCAAAGCCTTATTAAAAAAAAGTGTCATTTCTCTATAGGTTACAAGAGCGCAATTATTCGTAATGCATTTTCCATAGGGTACCACTAGTGTTCTGTATTTTTTTTCCCGAAGACTACACAAACTAGGGAAAAACTGGTGGCAGTTCCTGTTACTAGAAATGCCAGTGTTACAATAAAACTAAAAAAATATATAGGGTCATGCGGCTCAAATTGACTTAAAATGCAGTTGAAAAAAATCGTCTACTTTTTTCGCTTAATGAAAAAGGCATATTTTTAATGGCTCCGACGTGCAGAAATTGAAGATATTTTCTATACTTCGTAAAATGTGAATATGATGTTCGGCAATTTTTAAACCTAATTGGATAAGCTTTCGATTAAATGTAATTTCAATCCTGTATCAACCAATCAGAAGCCGTATAGGATTCTAATCTGAGTACCATCTTCGGGTAAAAAACTTGCCGGTAAAATGTAAACAAATAATTGCGCTCTTGTAACCTATACGGTAGTGAAAAAAATTTCCGAAAATTAAGCGCACGCGCCTAAAGTCGCGCTGGCGTCTATCTAGATGATATCACATCTTCAAAACATTATCTGATCATTTTCTGAATTTGGAGAATTAGTTTTTGCCCGCCGATCAGGTCAAAAATTGGAACTGATTTTTTCGCCAAATACGGTACTGGTCAAAGAGACATGAAGATAATGTTAATTTATTGGCCTAATTTTTCGAAGGTCATCCAGCACTGATCATATTGTCGACAAAACCGTTCTGATATTGAAAAGCTACATCGAATTTTGAAGAATTGCTATATATGAAACCATTTCTTGAAAAAACACGTTTTTGAAACAGACTATAGTTTTTCCAAATGTTGAAAATATGATAATATTACTACTTTGGCAAGAGGAACTATTCTTGGACTACGATATTCAATGCCAAGATAAATTTTTCTACTATGCAATTTAACTAAATCGTTGGTATTTGCTTAGGGACCCTTTTGGCCAATTTTCACGAAATTAGCTTTTTGCTAGAACAGCAACTGAGACACGGTCATTATGGTTAAACACCAAAATTTACCTTCAAATTCAAGATAAATACTTGCTTTTTCCGATAAAAAGAGTAGATATCACAAAAACGTTGCATTCTCTTCATACGTTGTCGACATTCGAGCCCACCCTAGATTTAGATATAGAAATAAATACAAATAGGAAACAGACTATAGCATGAATTCATGTTGATGAAAAGTCCTTTTGATCCCGTTTCTCACTGTTTCACATTTTTTCCGTGCAAAATGACCATTTTTGATATTTTTCAAAGCCTTATTAAAAAAAAGTGTCATTTCTCTATAGGTTACAAGAGCGCAATTATTCGTAATGCATTTTCCATAGGGTACCACTAGTGTTCTGTATTTTTTTTCCCGAAGACTACACAAACTAGGGAAAAACTGGTGGCAGTTCCTGTTACTAGAAATGCCAGTGTTACAATAAAACTAAAAAAATATATAGGGTCATGCGGCTCAAATTGACTTAAAATGCAGTTGAAAAAAATCGTCTACTTTTTTCGCTTAATGAAAAAGGCATATTTTTAATGGCTCCGACGTGCAGAAATTGAAGATATTTTCTATACTTCGTAAAATGTGAATATGATGTTCGGCAATTTTTAAACCTAATTGGATAAGCTTTCGATTAAATGTAATTTCAATCCTGTATCAACCAATCAGAAGCCGTATAGGATTCTAATCTGAGTACCATCTTCGGGTAAAAAACTTGCCGGTAAAATGTAAACAAATAATTGCGCTCTTGTAACCTATACGGTAGTGAAAAAAATTTCCGAAAATTAAGCGCACGCGCCTAAAGTCGCGCTGGCGTCTATCTAGATGATATCACATCTTCAAAACATTATCTGATCATTTTCTGAATTTGGAGAATTAGTTTTTGCCCGCCGATCAGGTCAAAAATTGGAACTGATTTTTTCGCCAAATACGGTACTGGTCAAAGAGACATGAAGATAATGTTAATTTATTGGCCTAATTTTTCGAAGGTCATCCAGCACTGATCATATTGTCGACAAAACCGTTCTGATATTGAAAAGCTACATCGAATTTTGAAGAATTGCTATATATGAAACCATTTCTTGAAAAAACACGTTTTTGAAACAGACTATAGTTTTTCCAAATGTTGAAAATATGATAATATTACTACTTTGGCAAGAGGAACTATTCTTGGACTACGATATTCAATGCCAAGATAAATTTTTCTACTATGCAATTTAACTAAATCGTTGGTATTTGCTTAGGGACCCTTTTGGCCAATTTTCACGAAATTAGCTTTTTGCTAGAACAGCAACTGAGACACGGTCATTATGGTTAAACACCAAAATTTACCTTCAAATTCAAGATAAATACTTGCTTTTTCCGATAAAAAGAGTAGATATCACAAAAACGTTGCATTCTCTTCATACGTTGTCGACATTCGAGCCCACCCTAGATTTAGATATAGAAATAAATACAAATAGGAAACAGACTATAGCATGAATTCATGTTGATGAAAAGTCCTTTTGATCCCGTTTCTCACTGTTTCACATTTTTTCCGTGCAAAATGACCATTTTTGATATTTTTCAAAGCCTTATTAAAAAAAAGTGTCATTTCTCTATAGGTTACAAGAGCGCAATTATTCGTAATGCATTTTCCATAGGGTACCACTAGTGTTCTGTATTTTTTTTCCCGAAGACTACACAAACTAGGGAAAAACTGGTGGCAGTTCCTGTTACTAGAAATGCCAGTGTTACAATAAAACTAAAAAAATATATAGGGTCATGCGGCTCAAATTGACTTAAAATGCAGTTGAAAAAAATCGTCTACTTTTTTCGCTTAATGAAAAAGGCATATTTTTAATGGCTCCGACGTGCAGAAATTGAAGATATTTTCTATACTTCGTAAAATGTGAATATGATGTTCGGCAATTTTTAAACCTAATTGGATAAGCTTTCGATTAAATGTAATTTCAATCCTGTATCAACCAATCAGAAGCCGTATAGGATTCTAATCTGAGTACCATCTTCGGGTAAAAAACTTGCCGGTAAAATGTAAACAAATAATTGCGCTCTTGTAACCTATACGGTAGTGAAAAAAATTTCCGAAAATTAAGCGCACGCGCCTAAAGTCGCGCTGGCGTCTATCTAGATGATATCACATCTTCAAAACATTATCTGATCATTTTCTGAATTTGGAGAATTAGTTTTTGCCCGCCGATCAGGTCAAAAATTGGAACTGATTTTTTCGCCAAATACGGTACTGGTCAAAGAGACATGAAGATAATGTTAATTTATTGGCCTAATTTTT
The DNA here is from genome assembly GCF_036588685.1 of Mytilus trossulus. Taxonomy (NCBI): domain Eukaryota; kingdom Metazoa; phylum Mollusca; class Bivalvia; order Mytilida; family Mytilidae; genus Mytilus; species Mytilus trossulus. Next base: position 73,633,209 of record NC_086375.1, on the reverse strand, counting down.
CGAAGGTCATCCAGCACTGATCATATTGTCGACAAAACCGTTCTGATATTGAAAAGCTACATCGAATTTTGAAGAATTGCTATATATGAAACCATTTCTTGAAAAAACACGTTTTTGAAACAGACTATAGTTTTTCCAAATGTTGAAAATATGATAATATTACTACTTTGGCAAGAGGAACTATTCTTGGACTACGATATTCAATGCCAAGATAAATTTTTCTACTATGCAATTTAACTAAATCGTTGGTATTTGCTTAGGGACCCTTTTGGCCAATTTTCACGAAATTAGCTTTTTGCTAGAACAGCAACTGAGACACGGTCATTATGGTTAAACACCAAAATTTACCTTCAAATTCAAGATAAATACTTGCTTTTTCCGATAAAAAGAGTAGATATCACAAAAACGTTGCATTCTCTTCATACGTTGTCGACATTCGAGCCCACCCTAGATTTAGATATAGAAATAAATACAAATAGGAAACAGACTATAGCATGAATTCATGTTGATGAAAAGTCCTTTTGATCCCGTTTCTCACTGTTTCACATTTTTTCCGTGCAAAATGACCATTTTTGATATTTTTCAAAGCCTTATTAAAAAAAAGTGTCATTTCTCTATAGGTTACAAGAGCGCAATTATTCGTAATGCATTTTCCATAGGGTACCACTAGTGTTCTGTATTTTTTTTCCCGAAGACTACACAAACTAGGGAAAAACTGGTGGCAGTTCCTGTTACTAGAAATGCCAGTGTTACAATAAAACTAAAAAAATATATAGGGTCATGCGGCTCAAATTGACTTAAAATGCAGTTGAAAAAAATCGTCTACTTTTTTCGCTTAATGAAAAAGGCATATTTTTAATGGCTCCGACGTGCAGAAATTGAAGATATTTTCTATACTTCGTAAAATGTGAATATGATGTTCGGCAATTTTTAAACCTAATTGGATAAGCTTTCGATTAAATGTAATTTCAATCCTGTATCAACCAATCAGAAGCCGTATAGGATTCTAATCTGAGTACCATCTTCGGGTAAAAAACTTGCCGGTAAAATGTAAACAAATAATTGCGCTCTTGTAACCTATACGGTAGTGAAAAAAATTTCCGAAAATTAAGCGCACGCGCCTAAAGTCGCGCTGGCGTCTATCTAGATGATATCACATCTTCAAAACATTATCTGATCATTTTCTGAATTTGGAGAATTAGTTTTTGCCCGCCGATCAGGTCAAAAATTGGAACTGATTTTTTCGCCAAATACGGTACTGGTCAAAGAGACATGAAGATAATGTTAATTTATTGGCCTAATTTTTCGAAGGTCATCCAGCACTGATCATATTGTCGACAAAACCGTTCTGATATTGAAAAGCTACATCGAATTTTGAAGAATTGCTATATATGAAACCATTTCTTGAAAAAACACGTTTTTGAAACAGACTATAGTTTTTCCAAATGTTGAAAATATGATAATATTACTACTTTGGCAAGAGGAACTATTCTTGGACTACGATATTCAATGCCAAGATAAATTTTTCTACTATGCAATTTAACTAAATCGTTGGTATTTGCTTAGGGACCCTTTTGGCCAATTTTCACGAAATTAGCTTTTTGCTAGAACAGCAACTGAGACACGGTCATTATGGTTAAACACCAAAATTTACCTTCAAATTCAAGATAAATACTTGCTTTTTCCGATAAAAAGAGTAGATATCACAAAAACGTTGCATTCTCTTCATACGTTGTCGACATTCGAGCCCACCCTAGATTTAGATATAGAAATAAATACAAATAGGAAACAGACTATAGCATGAATTCATGTTGATGAAAAGTCCTTTTGATCCCGTTTCTCACTGTTTCACATTTTTTCCGTGCAAAATGACCATTTTTGATATTTTTCAAAGCCTTATTAAAAAAAAGTGTCATTTCTCTATAGGTTACAAGAGCGCAATTATTCGTAATGCATTTTCCATAGGGTACCACTAGTGTTCTGTATTTTTTTTCCCGAAGACTACACAAACTAGGGAAAAACTGGTGGCAGTTCCTGTTACTAGAAATGCCAGTGTTACAATAAAACTAAAAAAATATATAGGGTCATGCGGCTCAAATTGACTTAAAATGCAGTTGAAAAAAATCGTCTACTTTTTTCGCTTAATGAAAAAGGCATATTTTTAATGGCTCCGACGTGCAGAAATTGAAGATATTTTCTATACTTCGTAAAATGTGAATATGATGTTCGGCAATTTTTAAACCTAATTGGATAAGCTTTCGATTAAATGTAATTTCAATCCTGTATCAACCAATCAGAAGCCGTATAGGATTCTAATCTGAGTACCATCTTCGGGTAAAAAACTTGCCGGTAAAATGTAAACAAATAATTGCGCTCTTGTAACCTATACGGTAGTGAAAAAAATTTCCGAAAATTAAGCGCACGCGCCTAAAGTCGCGCTGGCGTCTATCTAGATGATATCACATCTTCAAAACATTATCTGATCATTTTCTGAATTTGGAGAATTAGTTTTTGCCCGCCGATCAGGTCAAAAATTGGAACTGATTTTTTCGCCAAATACGGTACTGGTCAAAGAGACATGAAGATAATGTTAATTTATTGGCCTAATTTTTCGAAGGTCATCCAGCACTGATCATATTGTCGACAAAACCGTTCTGATATTGAAAAGCTACATCGAATTTTGAAGAATTGCTATATATGAAACCATTTCTTGAAAAAACACGTTTTTGAAACAGACTATAGTTTTTCCAAATGTTGAAAATATGATAATATTACTACTTTGGCAAGAGGAACTATTCTTGGACTACGATATTCAATGCCAAGATAAATTTTTCTACTATGCAATTTAACTAAATCGTTGGTATTTGCTTAGGGACCCTTTTGGCCAATTTTCACGAAATTAGCTTTTTGCTAGAACAGCAACTGAGACACGGTCATTATGGTTAAACACCAAAATTTACCTTCAAATTCAAGATAAATACTTGCTTTTTCCGATAAAAAGAGTAGATATCACAAAAACGTTGCATTCTCTTCATACGTTGTCGACATTCGAGCCCACCCTAGATTTAGATATAGAAATAAATACAAATAGGAAACAGACTATAGCATGAATTCATGTTGATGAAAAGTCCTTTTGATCCCGTTTCTCACTGTTTCACATTTTTTCCGTGCAAAATGACCATTTTTGATATTTTTCAAAGCCTTATTAAAAAAAAGTGTCATTTCTCTATAGGTTACAAGAGCGCAATTATTCGTAATGCATTTTCCATAGGGTACCACTAGTGTTCTGTATTTTTTTTCCCGAAGACTACACAAACTAGGGAAAAACTGGTGGCAGTTCCTGTTACTAGAAATGCCAGTGTTACAATAAAACTAAAAAAATATATAGGGTCATGCGGCTCAAATTGACTTAAAATGCAGTTGAAAAAAATCGTCTACTTTTTTCGCTTAATGAAAAAGGCATATTTTTAATGGCTCCGACGTGCAGAAATTGAAGATATTTTCTATACTTCGTAAAATGTGAATATGATGTTCGGCAATTTTTAAACCTAATTGGATAAGCTTTCGATTAAATGTAATTTCAATCCTGTATCAACCAATCAGAAGCCGTATAGGATTCTAATCTGAGTACCATCTTCGGGTAAAAAACTTGCCGGTAAAATGTAAACAAATAATTGCGCTCTTGTAACCTATACGGTAGTGAAAAAAATTTCCGAAAATTAAGCGCACGCGCCTAAAGTCGCGCTGGCGTCTATCTAGATGATATCACATCTTCAAAACATTATCTGATCATTTTCTGAATTTGGAGAATTAGTTTTTGCCCGCCGATCAGGTCAAAAATTGGAACTGATTTTTTCGCCAAATACGGTACTGGTCAAAGAGACATGAAGATAATGTTAATTTATTGGCCTAATTTTTCGAAGGTCATCCAGCACTGATCATATTGTCGACAAAACCGTTCTGATATTGAAAAGCTACATCGAATTTTGAAGAATTGCTATATATGAAACCATTTCTTGAAAAAACACGTTTTTGAAACAGACTATAGTTTTTCCAAATGTTGAAAATATGATAATATTACTACTTTGGCAAGAGGAACTATTCTTGGACTACGATATTCAATGCCAAGATAAATTTTTCTACTATGCAATTTAACTAAATCGTTGGTATTTGCTTAGGGACCCTTTTGGCCAATTTTCACGAAATTAGCTTTTTGCTAGAACAGCAACTGAGACACGGTCATTATGGTTAAACACCAAAATTTACCTTCAAATTCAAGATAAATACTTGCTTTTTCCGATAAAAAGAGTAGATATCACAAAAACGTTGCATTCTCTTCATACGTTGTCGACATTCGAGCCCACCCTAGATTTAGATATAGAAATAAATACAAATAGGAAACAGACTATAGCATGAATTCATGTTGATGAAAAGTCCTTTTGATCCCGTTTCTCACTGTTTCACATTTTTTCCGTGCAAAATGACCATTTTTGATATTTTTCAAAGCCTTATTAAAAAAAAGTGTCATTTCTCTATAGGTTACAAGAGCGCAATTATTCGTAATGCATTTTCCATAGGGTACCACTAGTGTTCTGTATTTTTTTTTCCCGAAGACTACACAAACTAGGGAAAAACTGGTGGCAGTTCCTGTTACTAGAAATGCCAGTGTTACAATAAAACTAAAAAAATATATAGGGTCATGCGGCTCAAATTGACTTAAAATGCAGTTGAAAAAAATCGTCTACTTTTTTCGCTTAATGAAAAAGGCATATTTTTAATGGCTCCGACGTGCAGAAATTGAAGATATTTTCTATACTTCGTAAAATGTGAATATGATGTTCGGCAATTTTTAAACCTAATTGGATAAGCTTTCGATTAAATGTAATTTCAATCCTGTATCAACCAATCAGAAGCCGTATAGGATTCTAATCTGAGTACCATCTTCGGGTAAAAAACTTGCCGGTAAAATGTAAACAAATAATTGCGCTCTTGTAACCTATACGGTAGTGAAAAAAATTTCCGAAAATTAAGCGCACGCGCCTAAAGTCGCGCTGGCGTCTATCTAGATGATATCACATCTTCAAAACATTATCTGATCATTTTCTGAATTTGGAGAATTAGTTTTTGCCCGCCGATCAGGTCAAAAATTGGAACTGATTTTTTCGCCAAATACGGTACTGGTCAAAGAGACATGAAGATAATGTTAATTTATTGGCCTAATTTTTCGAAGGTCATCCAGCACTGATCATATTGTCGACAAAACCGTTCTGATATTGAAAAGCTACATCGAATTTTGAAGAATTGCTATATATGAAACCATTTCTTGAAAAAACACGTTTTTGAAACAGACTATAGTTTTTCCAAATGTTGAAAATATGATAATATTACTACTTTGGCAAGAGGAACTATTCTTGGACTACGATATTCAATGCCAAGATAAATTTTTCTACTATGCAATTTAACTAAATCGTTGGTATTTGCTTAGGGACCCTTTTGGCCAATTTTCACGAAATTAGCTTTTTGCTAGAACAGCAACTGAGACACGGTCATTATGGTTAAACACCAAAATTTACCTTCAAATTCAAGATAAATACTTGCTTTTTCCGATAAAAAGAGTAGATATCACAAAAACGTTGCATTCTCTTCATACGTTGTCGACATTCGAGCCCACCCTAGATTTAGATATAGAAATAAATACAAATAGGAAACAGACTATAGCATGAATTCATGTTGATGAAAAGTCCTTTTGATCCCGTTTCTCACTGTTTCACATTTTTTTCCGTGCAAAATGACCATTTTTGATATTTTTCAAAGCCTTATTAAAAAAAAGTGTCATTTCTCTATAGGTTACAAGAGCGCAATTATTCGTAATGCATTTTCCATAGGGTACCACTAGTGTTCTGTATTTTTTTTCCCGAAGACTACACAAACTAGGGAAAAACTGGTGGCAGTTCCTGTTACTAGAAATGCCAGTGTTACAATAAAACTAAAAAAATATATAGGGTCATGCGGCTCAAATTGACTTAAAATGCAGTTGAAAAAAATCGTCTACTTTTTTCGCTTAATGAAAAAGGCATATTTTTAATGGCTCCGACGTGCAGAAATTGAAGATATTTTCTATACTTCGTAAAATGTGAATATGATGTTCGGCAATTTTTAAACCTAATTGGATAAGCTTTCGATTAAATGTAATTTCAATCCTGTATCAACCAATCAGAAGCCGTATAGGATTCTAATCTGAGTACCATCTTCGGGTAAAAAACTTGCCGGTAAAATGTAAACAAATAATTGCGCTCTTGTAACCTATACGGTAGTGAAAAAAATTTCCGAAATTAAGCGCACGCGCCTAAAGTCGCGCTGGCGTCTATCTAGATGATATCACATCTTCAAAACATTATCTGATCATTTTCTGAATTTGGAGAATTAGTTTTTGCCCGCCGATCAGGTCAAAAATTGGAACTGATTTTTTCGCCAAATACGGTACTGGTCAAAGAGACATGAAGATAATGTTAATTTATTGGCCTAATTTTTCGAAGGTCATCCAGCACTGATCATATTGTCGACAAAACCGTTCTGATATTGAAAAGCTACATCGAATTTTG